>NW_027660809.1:322500-327500 GCF_963280865.1 Gymnoscopelus braueri | reverse complement strand
GTAAGCTCTAAATAAAGGATATACACTGGCAGAATCAGTGGTGTAAAGTAACTAAGTACATTTACTCAAGTACAGTACTTAAGTACAATTTTTAGGTACTTTTACTTTACTGGAGTGTTTCCAATTGTCTATACTTTTACTTATACTCCACTACATCTCAGAGGCAAATATTGTACTTTTACTCCACTACAATTATTTTAAAACTTTAGTTAATAGTTACTTTACAGATATAACTGATTACATTATAAAACATACGTTAACAACTTTAACCCTATTTTATCTTTGAAAATAGACGATCTACAAGCTCACAACGTGTGATATTTTCAAACCTTTTAGTACTTTTACTTTTGGTACTTTAAGTACATTTTGATACCGACACTTTTGTACTTTTACTCAAGTCAATGTTGAATTCGGGACTTTGACTTGTAGCAGAGTACCTCTACATCGCAGTATTGATACTTTTACTTAAGTAAAACATTTGAGTACTTTTTCCACCACTGGGCAGAACCCCTGAGCACTGTGAATGACCCAAAACTAAGGAAAGCCTCGACTATAGGTGCAAACTCAGTGAACACAGCCTCGCAACAGAGAAAGGCCGCAACAGACAGACCCCACTCCCAAGAGAAAACATGCTATGCACCCACCGCACACACAGGGTGCGTTCGGAAATTACGCACCGGAGCACACTCGCTTATTAGTTTGTATTGGCCAGTGCGCTCAGTGCTGTATTTTCGAACGCACCCAAAATGTGGTGGAAACAGAGATACACTTTCCAACCACCTGGCACCTGCCCACTATACAGTGGTATAAAATAACTACGTACATTTACTCAAGTACCGTACTTAAGTACTTTGACTTTACTCGAGTGTTTCCAATTGTCTATACTTTTACTTCTACTCCACTACATCTCAGAGGCAAATATTTAGTTTATACCTAGGTTCTTTTAAAATAGGAGACCTACAAGCTCACATCGTGTCGCATCGTGTTGGGAGCTAGTAAATTACTTTTGGTACTTTAAGCACATTTTGATACCAATACTTTTGTACTTCTACTCAAGTAAATCTTGAATTCTGGACTTTTACTTGTAACAAAATTGCAGTATTGATACTTTTACTTAGGTAAAACATTTGAGTACTTTTTCCACCACTGCCACTGTACCAAGACACCAGAGACACATACTTCCCACAGATTGCATACACCCAAAGTGGGTTTGAAACACTTACAAACACTCTGTGATGAGACAGTGGTTCTCAACCTTTTCAGGCTGTGACGCCCCAAAATAATCATATTTGAACTGGGGACCCCCCCACCCTGATAGCTTGGAATTGCAGGATTTGAGGCCTTATATTTAGTTTAAGGCTCTGGGTCAATGACAGTTTGTCGACCATTCCCAAAAGGGAAATGCAGTGAAGAAGAGGAAACCGTATAGCGAACACTCTTAAGCCCTATGTACTTCATCCTACCTCACATTCTTATAGATATTTTGAAAATGTCGACCCTACAATGAAAATCTACATGATGTAGATCAGTGGTTCTCAAACTTTTCAGGAGTTGAGGCATTACATTTAGTTTGACTCGGTTCCACAGCTAAATCGGCTATTTTCACAATCCGTGCCTCTTTCTTGGGAAATATTTGACAATTCGGCCAATGTTTGTTATATGTGAATATAACAAAATATGCACAGAAGCTTTGCTTCCCAGGCTACTGTTGAGTGAGAAAACTATGTTGGACGGACATTAAGCTAATCCCCCCCCCCCCCACACACACACACACACACACACACACACACACACACACACACACACACACACACACACACACACACACACACACACACACACACACACACACACACACACACACACACACACACTAAATGAATAAATAATCAAAAATAATAATTGGTCATTGGACCAGCTTATCCAGCCCAGGGCTAATCACATGGTACATAATATGCACACAATGTCCCAGGTTGGTTAACAAGGATATTGATGACATTCTGGAGATCATTAGTTCATCATCACACACCCATTAAATTACCCTTTCATCAACACTTCTAATCAATAGATTAGCATCCATGTCAATGGTATGTGGACCCGCTAAATCGGCTAGTTTTTTTTCAGTCCGAAATAACGCCTAACCCATTAAGACCGGGAAAGCATCTGTGTCATTTTAGCTATATATATATATATATATATATATATATATATATATATATATATATGATTTAGAACAGTGGTTTACGTGGTTCTGAAAAATAGCAGATCTACAAGCTCACAGCGTGCCGCGCTGCTGTTGTATCTTCCCTATGAGGAAGATACAACAGATACTCTACCCTCTCTGAGTATATTTTACATATGAGTGAGAATATATTCAAAAACATGATGAAAACTATATGTTTTTCAGCATAGGGCTACTCTTGTACCCAACACTACTAAATCCATCTGCAGGCCTTTCTCTCTCTCTCTCTCTCTCTCTCTCTCTCTCTCTCTCTCTCTCTCTCTCTCTCTCTCTCTCTCTTTCTTTCTTTCTTTCTTTCTTTCTCTGATCTTTCTCACTCTGTCTGTCTGTCTGTCTGTCTGTCTGTCTGTCTGTCTGTCTGTCTGTCTGTCTGTCTGTCTGTCTGTCTGTCTGTCTGTCTGTCTGTCTGTCTGTCTGTCTGTCTGTCTGTCTGTCTGTCTGTCTGTCTGTCTGTCTGTCTGTCTGTCTGCACGCACGCACGCACGCACGCACACACACACACACACACACACACACACACACACACACACACACACACACACACACACACACACACACACACACACACACACACACACACACACACACACACACACACACACACACACAGCGCGGGTCATAAAAGGGTCACGAGGGAGTTATGCGCCCACACTGTTAAAAAGTGATTGATGTTCCTCTTTCTCCACTCATCCCCCAATCACTCCTCCTCCCCTTACTGCTCTTATACACTTCCCTCTATCTCTCCTCCTCCTCCTCCTCCTCCTCCTCTTCTCTCCTCCTCCTCCTCCTCCTCTCCCTGCGCCTCCTTTCTCCTCTCCTCTCAAACATCTGTCAGGGTGCATCTGTCACTCCTCACCCAGCCGGCTGCCACCACAGGCCCAGGGTCAACCTCACTTCCACGTCCCACTCATAGACTGTATAAAAGAGATGGACAAAGTGACGGCCCCAGACTCTACAGACCGTAAATGAAGCCTATTAAATAAATTAATCTAATCCGCCATCTTTAATATATACCAAAAAGCAACCGTATATCAATCGCTAAATGAATGCTATTGGTTGGGTAGCTTGTCAATCAAGAGTGGGGGCGGGGGAATTAATGCTATTGGTTGTGTCGCTTGTCAATCCAATCATCCCGCCCCATAGGGCATAACCTAAATAAATGGGACCATAATTTACCAAAATGCATATCATGATGATTGAAAGAAGACTTTAAACTAGCAATTGGAAGGTCGTGTCAAAGGTCATGTCTCACCTAAACACAGATCTGACACGAAGATTCAATTTTTCCCCTGAGCAAGCAAGACACTTAAATGCCATTGGGTTTTATTGAAAACCTTGACACATTTGTTATCGCTGTGATACAGATACAGCGTTTGACATTTTGACAAAAAAAATATGTTGGCAGGCCTTGATGGCATAATGCCTGATTTATAGCTCACAATGTCCTCGTAGATCGTCTATTTCCGGAGCACGACACCCGCACACAAGTAAGCATGACATGTCTTAGTTCTACTACATCTCTTCTCCACTATAGTCCCTCCCTAGCATTTTGGTCTAGTTTTTATTGGTTGACAAAATTAGTTTTAGTCATCATAGCTTAGTCGTTTATCAGTGAAAAAAGGTAGTCGACGGAAAATGGTCATGGTTTTAGTCGACAAAATGAACACTGTAGGCTACAGATATACACGCCAGTTCTGTTGATCCAAAGCCAAAGCGCAATTGACGACACGATTGATTTGATTGATCATTAAAATATACATGCTACGAGAAGGCACTGATTGGCTAGTAGGTCTCAGAGGGGTAGAAAGGCCACTTGGGGAAACGGAAGGTTCCTGATCAGATGAGTATAGAGATCATATGTGTACCGATCTGCGTGAAATTTGGATAAAATCTCACGCAGGACTTGAACACAGCGAGCATAGAAGCCAACATTAGTTGATACGGACACAGAGGCTGGCCTGGCAAACAGCACTGGGATCTTATCAAACAGTCGTCCGTCTTTCTGGAAACGTTTTCATGTGTGTTGTGGTCTTCCTAGTTGTGTCATTATCAGCTATAGGGTTTGAGAGCAAGCCCTTAATTCACAATGAAAGGAAAACTCAACTGGGGTTTATTTATAGAAGTGTTTCTCTGGAAGCAATATTGTTGAAAGCGGGGTTAGGTTAGGTGCTGTTGGGGGAGGGGGCTTATGTCAGGGACCCCACAAATTAATATGCAATTGGCCACGGAAAACAATTGTGTGCCAGGGAACGTAGAAGAACATAGAAGATTTGATTTGTCAAAATGTTTTGAAAAAGTATTCACATTTTTCACACCTGTTTCAAGATTGTTTTTGTATTATTATTATTATTATTATTATTATTATTATTATTATTATTATTATTATTATTATTATTATTATTATTATAGACAATCTACAATTCGCATTGTGAGCTTGTAGATTGCCTGTAATAAAAAGTGTGGATAAAGTAAAAAAAAAAATAGGGCATGTGAGAACGCCTCTCCTACTGCACAAATGCACAAAAACTGTATCTTATGTTGTGAGCTTTAGAAATGTTTATTTCGTCTAGGACGTGTGGAGCGTTATCCAGGGTGTTATAGAGAAGGGAGAAGAGTCTAGGACGCGTGGAGCGTTGTCCAAGGTGTATTAGAGAAGGGAGAAGAGTCTAGGACGCGTGGAGCGTTATCCAGGGTGTTTTAGAGAAGGGAGAAGAGTCTAGGACGCGTGGAGCGTTGTCCAGGGTGTTTTAGGGAAGGC
>NW_027660809.1:315000-317500 GCF_963280865.1 Gymnoscopelus braueri | reverse complement strand
ATCATTTTAATTAATTCTGATGGTCTCAAAAAAAAAAAGTGACACTTGTGGTGTTAGGGTCCGAAATGACCCGGCAAAGAAGTGTGGCTTAATTCCCCCCCAAATTGTCAATATTCAATGTTTACATGTTTGAGAGTGAGACAGACTTGTCCTCAATTAGCATTTGCTATCAGGAGTAAAATAAAGTTTGAGTTTATGAAAAATAAATGACTTTTTACCTTCTATGGTATACGGGTCATTTCGGACCCTAACACCACTAGTGTCACTATTTCTAATAATATTAACTTTTTTTTTTAAGTTAAAAAACGAAAACAAGTATTATTAGTATTATTAATTTTTGGAAGTGTGTTCTAATTATTATTCTTAATTATTCTGTTCTTGCTAGATAACATCATTATCCATTGCCTTCATTATAGGAAATGTAATGAGTGAATTTTAACATTTTTATAATAGAAAACGAGATATTTTGAAAGATGAAACCCTAGCCCTAACCCATCATAATATTTTAAAAAGTGTTTACATGGATATGAATGCATTACAAGTCAGCTATGAGGTGGGAGAAAAATAATAATGAAAATACTTATTTTTTGAGTATTTTGGGCTGATTTAAATCAAGGGTCAAATTTGACCCGCTAACACCACAAGTGGATGCAGTTTTCTAACAATGCAAGGGTTAAACCAGTGGTTCTCGAACATTTTCATGTCAAGGAACCCCAAATTAAAATGTATTTGTCCGCTGACCCCCCCCCCCCCCCCCCGACCCTCCACTCACCCCCCCTCCCCATACAAGATTTCCGTAGTTAAAATGTTATTCAATATTCTAAATATCCATCTTTTTTTTCCTCCCACCCTAGACTTTTTGAAGCAGATCTACAAGCTCACACGAGTCGCAACCTGACACGTTGTGAGCTTGTAGATCTGCTATCTTCAAATAGTCGCTTTACATAGGGTTCAAGTGGTAAAATGATTTTGCTGCTATATTAAGTCATTTTGACGTGTGCGTGTGTGTGCGTGCGTGCCCGCGTGTGTGTGCGTGCCCGCGTGCGTGTGTGTGTGTGTGTGTGTATGTGTGTGTGTGTGTGTGTGTGTGTGTGTGTGTGTGTGTGTGTGTGTGTGTGTGTGTGTGTGTGTGTGTGTGTGTGTGTGTGTGTGTGTGTGTGTGTGTGTGTGTGTGTGTGTGTGTGTATGTGTGTGTGTGTGTGTGTGCGTGTGTTAATAATAAGGCGACGACCCCAATCGCTTCTTCTTTTGGGGCTTGTTTTTATAGACCTGGTTGCTTGTATTTCCTCTTGCTAAATACTGTATCGCAACACTACTGCTGCCTGCTGTTTGAGTGCAGAGCGCCCATCATCAGCCCTGTAACTGAATACTATCTGTCTCTGTGTGTACAGCAGTGGTGTAAAGTAACTAAGTACATTTACTCAAATACTGTACTTAAGTACAATTGTGAGATACTTTTACTTTACTGGAATATTTCCTATTGTCGATACTTTCACTTCTGTTTTTTAACATTTTTGTACTTTTATACTTTTACTCAAGTAAAACATTTGAGTACTTTTCCCACCATTGGTGTACAGTATACACCCACCCAGTGTTAATTTTGACAACACATTTTGATGCAGTTTTAGTCATAGTCTTTTGAATACAATTTATTTAGTTTTAGTCATATTTTAGTGATCTGAAAAGTTAGAGTTTTAGTGCTGCAACGTGTTGTGAGCTTGATCTGCTATTTTCAGAGCGCAACACCCAAGCGCAACCATACATAAAATGACTAGTCTTTTAGTTCTACTGGATCTCTTCTCCACTAGTCCCTCACTAACATTTTTGTCTAGTTGTTATTTGTTGACGAAATTGTTAATATTAGTCTTAGTTTTAGTCATCCTAGCTTTGTTTTTATTTCGTTTTTATTTAAAAAATCGTCAGTGAAAAAAGGTAGTCGACGAACATGTTTCGTCATAGTTTTAGTCTACGAAATGAACACTGGTATACACCCACCTGCCTGACTGACTAATGGCAGTGGTGGAAAGTAACTAAGTACATTTACTTGCTATTATTACAAAACATAGATTAACCATTTCAACCCTATTATGTAGGCCTACTTCCGCTATTTTCAAAAGATTTTTATACATTTTGAAAACTTTAAATGGGACATTCTGCACGAAGAGTAGCCTACTTTTTAATTTTGGTATTTTAAGTACATTTTGAGGCCAATACTTTTGCACTTTTATCCAAGTACATTTTGAGTACCAAAACTTTATCTCTAACAGAGTCTTCTTATATTGTGGTATTGATACTTTTACTTCTACTTCTACCATCACTGCGATTTCTGTCTGTCTGTCTGTCTGTCTGTCTGTCTGTCTGTCTGTCTGTCTGTCTGTCTGTCTGTCTGTCTGTCTGTCTGTCTGTCTGTCTGTCTGTCTGTCTGTCTGTCTGTCAGTCAACTGCGACACGTTGTGAGCTTGAACGGCTATTATTTCTGCTACGTCTTATGAAGTATAAA